>NC_136524.1:13678811-13681311 GCF_053919585.1 Euprymna scolopes | reverse complement strand
GTCCTTGCTCCTTTAATTGCAAAAAAAAATTAGGGCTTGAGTTACATTTTTCGAGGAGTTGGAAAGACGGGGTGGAATTATTCACTATTTTTCACGAAATTTCTGACACACCTACCAATCTACCCATGTTAAGAACGGCTTTCGTTATAGACACCCCTAACCTTGCCAGCATACCCGAAAACTATAAAAGTTGACGTGTCGAATGTGAACGATGAGTTGGACGTAATGTAAAAATGTACCGAATTTAAAAGGGAACGAAATTCAAATTTCCGTTCCATTTTTACAACAACCGTAAAGCAGAGCATTCTTTGCAAATTTTACCTAACTTACTATGTTAATGCTATTTTTTTTAAGCAAAAAAAAAAAAAAAAAAATATTTAGGTTTGGCTATAAATTCCTACACTCATTTCACCCTTTATAATTTAGGTGACTGAAATAGGAATCTAATTGAATCTTTCTTCGAGTTATATCGAATTCATTCATACGGACTTTAGGGGCTTTTTACGTAATGTTACTGTAAAAATTACTTTTTATTGTTACAAATGACGATGCTTTATTCATATAAAAATAGCAAAAATAAATTCTTGCGTTTTTTTATTTACTACTGAAAACATTAACTTTAGTAAAGGTATTTTTTGTTTAAACAAAATAAAACATTTTCACTAAGAGTTAAGTAAAAATAATTAGTTCATTATATTCTGCGATCATTATTCGATAAATACTGCAATTTTCATTAAAATTGGTTGATTTCCTGATTTTTGGTGAATTTTTAAGTAAAGGGAGGGGTCAAAATGTTTATACACTTTGAGCGTCGGTATTCATTTTATCTGTACCTACCATTTTTCAATGAATATTTGATAGGAAAGCGACCACGTGTGGTTAATTTAAATTAAATTTCAATCACATGGTGACATTATCAATAATCATGTGATTACACCCATTGAAAATTTACCGATATTGTAAACACATTCTGTTTACATTATCCTTTTAGTGATATCACATGCAGTGTTGACAACTGAGATTTAAAAAAAAAACCGCGAGATCAGGAGAAAGAAATCTCCAGAAAATCGCTAGATTTTTAACTTTTATTGTCTGAAATTTTCAAAAATCGCTACCCCCACCCCTCCCAAAAAAAACCTCCATATTTTAACTTCCTGCCAGAAAAAAATTATGAATATAATATATTCAATATATAAAATGTTCCGTGTCTCACTATATGTTTCTGGAATTATATTGAAGCGGTTAGCTCCTCAGAAGGCTTACATATTTTATCAGTTGTTTTACTTGTTTTTTCAGAGAAGGTATTTTTTTTTGCAAGATTTTTTAATCGTAAACTCAAACTTTTTATAATAAAAGTTAAATTGAAATATACTGCAAATTAATCATCACAGTAATGGTGCAACATATTTTGAAATTAGAAAAATAAAAATACAAAAAAACTTTGTTTTAGCATATTAAAAGTATTTAGGTTGGTAGATAATTAAATTCTACTGCATTGGTATAATTCTTTTTTTTTTTTTTTTTTTTGCTGCTGTTTCTGGCTTTTTACAATTCCCGACTAAATACTTCTAAATTAAGCAGGGTTGCTTAGATTGTATTTTAAACTAAACTTCGGAGGTTGGAATGCCCCCCCCACCTAAAATGTACTTGAAAAAATCGATTTTATAGTGAGATTTAAGAATGGTTAGCCGAAAAAAAGGTGAAAAACAAAACAAATAATCAATAAATAATTGTTACCAAAGGCAATAAATGCTACTTTTTTTTTTACTTACATGAATGAGTTCATTTTATGTTTTAAAGTATTTTACAGCGCTTTTCTTTATATTTTAATCTAAAATTGCGGTGTGTGGGTGCCAAATATCTCCAGATTTTCTAGAATTCCCCGCTAGATTGCAAACGAAATCTCCAGATCTAGCAGGAAAACCGCTAAATTGGAAACGCTGGTCACGTGACAGGAAGCGGCAATAAATAATTGTCCCTAAATAAAAAAAATGGCCTATCGGTACAAAGAAAACCAAGTATTTATCATAGAAAAATTAAGTATAATGTTATAATTAAAAAGAAATATATAAAAACACACATGGATATAGTAAACATATTATACCAAAACGTGTAAGCCATCTGCCCAGTGGTTTTTAGACTATTCATTGCGAACGAACCAAGAGTTACATTTTTATATATATATAGATACACATATATACACATACGTATATATATACAAACATATACACATACGTATATATATACAAACATATACACATACGTATATATATACAAACATATACACATACGTATATATATACATACTTATACACATACGTATATATATATACATACATATACACATACGTATATATATACATACATATACACACGTGAATATATATATATATACATACGTGAATATATATATATACATACATATACACATGTATATATATACATACATATACGTGAATATATATATATACATATACACATACGTGAATATATATATACA